>NW_025336479.1:15657284-15665554 GCF_004798865.1 Varanus komodoensis | reverse complement strand
AGAGAGAGAGAGAGAGAGAGAGAGAGAGAGAGAGAGAGAGAGAATGGAGGGAGGGAGGGAGGGAGGGAAGAAAGAAGGAAAGACAGAGAGATCACCTGGATATTAAATCCACAGGCAGTGCAAAAGAGGCAGCAAGCAACAGGGACACATGACCAGATGGAAATAAAGAAAGATGTTTCTGAGTATATGCAAAACACATTTCCTTCACAACCTTCTTCATGTGAGATAAAAGTAAAGGACTTCAAAGTCTCTCCTGAACAGCAGCATTGTATTAGCATGTCAATTACAGAAGCCCTTTAAAAAGTGGTGACAAAGAAAGTTTAAATAAAAACAAGTTTTAAAAAGAAAAGTTTAAAAGAAAAAAGGAGACGCCTATAAATATTACTCTGTGCTAAAAAATATTTTATTGATCATTGGGGTATGATTTAAGGAGCAGGGGAAGAACCCTTTTCTCAAGATGTTATGGGAAGGGATAGATGTCTCCTTCCATGTGTTGACAGAATGCACAAAGGCAGCCATGTGGTTAATGCTACCTCTCAGCTCAATAGGGCACTGCTTCTTCCACTTTCCCGACAAACATGTTCCCTGCATGGATGGGTATATGCAGAGCTCCCATGCTGAAGGATGAATGGGCCTGATCAGGGCCCTGCCTGGAGACTCCGTATGCGATACATGGGGAATTTGCGGGAAGCAGATCTGCTTTGCGGAACAGGGCCCAGTGGTCTACATTTCTGGTGCTCAGGGCCTGAAAATCCCTCCATGTGACTCTCATGTGAATCTTCCTTATCGCGTACACAAGCAAGGCTGCATCTGCAGCACTACATGCATGTCCCAAAGGAGAAACAGTCACTACCAATCTTCCTCCCTCCCCTTCCCTCCCTCCCTCCCTCCCATCACGTTAGAAACATTTCACATCCTTCAGTAAATGTCAGAATTAAACCTTTTTCCTGGTGGTGGTCATGAAAGAGTTACTGTTGTTGAATTTGTTTGTAACTTGTTACTTTATTGAACATGTTAAAAACTTGTTGATTCTATATTGAATTTGTTTGTTTGTGCCCTGTGTACTACGCCAAGGCTGGCTTATACATTTTAAATAATGTATATAAATGTAGAAATGCAATGAATTTATATAAAAACAATGTATTTAAATGTATACATATATAAGTAAATTAATATTCATGCTTGCCTCCCCTCGCCAAAAAAGAGAAAAAAGTTATATAAAGGAATTTTAGTATCTTGCTCACTGATAATGAGTGTGGCTACTCGGCTAGTTTACTAAAAGGGCCACGCCTACCCACAAATCAGAAACATAAAACATTTCAGAATTTTAATAAAAGGCAAAGGTTTATGTACATCAGAATGGTGAGAACAAGATAATATCCGACTTTAGTCCCAGAGTTTTAGCAATAGTAAGTTGAGCTGTTTTCAAAGCTGGGTCCAAACAGGGAGGCAGAAAATGACCTCTGTCTGGGCATACATTCTCAGAGAAGCAAAGGAAAGCATGCGCTCCTTCAACAAGAATTCCTGACCAGTCCAGTCAAATATGCTAATTATATCTCTTTTGCATGAAAATAAATGTTGTAGGATAAGATTAAATTCCTCTTCAACAAGGTACCTTGATAGAAATGCAACATTTCTTTATCATCGTCATATTAGTCCATTACATTTATATTCCAGCCAGGTTTTCTTGCAAGGTTCTCCTCACCTCCATCTTACCCTCACAACAACCACCCTGTGAGGTAGGCCTCTGACTATGCAACACAATGCTAAGCAGTGACCTTCCCTTCCCTTCCCTTCCCTTCCCTTCCCTTCCCTTCCCTTCCCCTGCCTCATCTGGGAGTGGCCCCAGGGCTGCAGAAGCCATTGGAATTCTCCCCTCTAGCACCACTTGCTCTCCCTTCTCCTCCCCTCTTCTCTCTTCTCCATTCTCCACCCACCCACTAACCAGATTGCCTCTTTTCAGCTTGCACAAGATCCTAACATGCCCCAACCTTGAAAAGGAGCTAATAAAATTCTTTGCATGACACTCATAAGAAGAGATGAAGGGATCAGATCATTCAAGGATTATGTAAGAGTGTCTATGGCTTCAGCAGGGAGGTGCCAATAAATTCTGTGTTTCCTGGACACTTCCATCAAAAGCATACATGCAGTCTGGTGAACCAGCAGTTTTGATAACTTGGTTGCCTCCTTAACATTAAATCTGAGGCTCAGAACTTAAAGACACCGACTAGATTTTAGAAATCAAACAAGGATATATAATGATCATCTCTGCCCAATTGAATTAAACTGGTACTTCTAACACACTTAAGATCACACCCCTCAAATTTAGAATTCTAGCAGAATAGCGTCAGTGCTACATCATTGTGATGCAGGGAGTGTCCACAGCAATGCAGATATTTATTCCTCCACATGCATTGCAGTGCTGTGTGTTTACAACAGTGCTCTATAATAACTTGATATTTGCATATAGATGGTTGGCAACTTGCTTGAACCTAATACATCGATGGAGAAAGTGTAATCCTCCATACACTGATGGACTGTGGATCCACTGTTCCAGATAGAAATCTCTTTTTCTTTCCCCCACCCTCCTATCTTTACCTCTGCTTTCTTTTAAGTACATTAGCTAAGTCTTTTGTTTGAACATTTAATGGGAAAACATGCCCCTGAGCATGAACAAAGGGCCTTGCACCCTATCCAGAAAGAGAGTCCTGCAAAGCTTTAAGTGTCTCTAACATTGCAACAGATTTCTGGGCATTCGGTATGCCACCCAGAAAAAAGATGCAGGAAAGCTCACCTTCTTTAAAACTGAAGGCTTCAACCCTTCACACACAATAAAGTGAGGACATACCCTCATCTCACCCAAAAGATGGTTCCCCTCTTCCCTCTGGAGCTCATATCAGATTCCAGGTCAAATTGGGGAATTAAATATCTTTCCAGATCTGAAAGAAGGAAATAGCTTCCGGGCAACCCAAGAAAGTAAAGAAGAGAAGGACATTGGCATTCAGGTCCTGACACTCACAGCTCACAGCTGGATTCCCGCCCTATTTATATCTGTTCATAGTTACTTGAATACAGAGCGATGTTGAAGATGAAGGATGCTCTTGATTCTGCACAGAGTGCCCTCATTCCACAATCATTGTCCTTAGAACCTTCAGTGCCACTGAGCTATTGGAATAAGTGAGTACTACCCGTGCCCCTTCCCCTGTTCATAACATTCTCCCCTTCTGACATGGACCTACAGCTCTTTCATGTTCAAAATTAAACTCCCTTTGCCTCTAACAGTTTCTCCACAAATGCAACAAGTGCAACATTTCTCCAAAGATGCAGAGAAATGGAGATTCTGCTTCTGAATTTGACTCCATTGAGAAATGGAGATTCTGCTTGTCTATTATACATAAGACAATCTAAGAGCCTATTTTAATATTATTTTGTTGCTGTTGCAGGAGGCAATGCACTTGGACCGTACCCCTTCCAGACCTCTGTCCTAGACCACTCCTTCTTTAATTCACCTGTATAAACTAAAAGAGAATTGACTTTGCTGAATTAGCTCAATACATTTCTCTGATAACGTTTCTTAGAATATTGGTTCTTTTGTGCTCCTGAACTGCTGGAAAATTCTGCCCTCTCCCAATTCACATAATTATTCATAGATATGTCTCATCCCCTCCAGTCATTGAAAAAGTAGTGGGATATTCTTCGAAGGCATTTTTTCCCAGACGGAATTTGTACCTTCATGCTTCATTGTAATAGTTAAGAATTTGTTTTAGTTTTTAATGAATGGTTCCTATACACAATGGTTCCATTAATGGAAAAAGGCTTTTGGTTTCTAATATGTTACTGCTACATTCTGCTTCAAAGAATAAGTTGGCTTTTCTCTGGATTTATGGCCTAGAGATATTTTCACTTTATCAATATGGGAAAATACGTAAGATATTGTTCAAATATCAGCCAGCATAAACCTCCATGCATACTTTCAACTAGGATCCATGAGCTCTTAAATGCCACATGCATTTAAATTTGTTTATCTCACTTTTTTCCTTAAAAGAGACACATTTCGTTAAATAAGAAGGGATTGCCTATTCAAGATACAACATCCAGGCCTCAGCAGGAGAACACCCTGGATTTGCTCCTCTTCTTCATCCTCACAACCCGCTCCTTCTGACTCTGGCCCAGGCAATGGTACATCGGTACCACTGCTCTCTTTCTTCCTGCCAGTCAAGCAAGCAAGTGGTAGCAGTGATGAGGAAGATGGTGAGAAATAACTGAAGTTAGTGGTGAGAAGGACAAGGAACCTTTCCCAAGACTCCTCAAAAACTTGGAACCAGCACTGAGTCAGTTGTTCCTAAGCATCTTTACATGGACAATTTAAGTTGCTTAATTTCTAAATGATTGACTCCTAGATCTAATGTTTAGGTACTGAGGCCCATGTAGATACTGCTCCTGGTGCTTTAAGTGTTTTTTCTTAAACAAACAAGCAAACATATAATTTTAAATGATGTTAAGAAGAGAAACAAGTGGCAAAACCAAGTTGGTTGGCAAAACCAACCAACAACCAGAAGTGTTGTAAGGGAATGGCCAAAACAGCAAATCTTTCATTGGGAGTCCCACATCTCCCATCCCAAGGAGGCCATTGACCTACCATCCTGCTGTCCTAGGCACTTGCCCAAATAGAGGCATATGAACCCCAATGTTTGTTGAAATTGACTTCTCTGGATTCATTAGCTTTTTGCCCACATGTGTTTCACCTCCTGTGTCCCCCTTGAAAAACCCAAGGGTCTTTTTTTTTCCCTGAACACCTCCTCTCCCCTGTTCATGCATCCTGTTTTTCAAACAGGAAAGTCCTTAGGAACCAGGATTCCTTAAGTACATGCAGGAACAGATTTTTGAGAATGTTTAAATTTGTGCATTTGCCCTTCTTTCCACAACCCTGGAACATTGTAAATGGGATGAACACACATGTTCTTCTCAGCTGTCTATCCATCTCTTGAGATTTCATGTAAGGTTAATCCTCCATATCCTTCTGGCAGTTAAGACTAATATTGCAACACTGGAATGACAAATGGTCACCTTCAATAACACAATGGGTTGAGAATTTGAGGAAGCTTTTGTTTTTTGGAATGACAATTATAAATTAAGAATAATATACAAATCAATAAATACATGACCATCTGGGTAGCCTTTGCTGAGGTCAATGTTTAACTATCCTTAAGAATACTAGTATATTTTCTATACATAAAATTTATAGGGATACAAAGTATATATGTATTCATTGCAACAAGTTCATTCCATTTTCATGTAAGAAAACTGTAATGGTTAAAAAAAGTCAAATGAACAATGGTATGGGCCAACATTCTTTTAGGTGTATAAATTCTAGTGAAGAGGCTACTTGCTCAGTTCAGCAAAGCCGTTTTTGTAGATCTTCCTGCTACAGTTTGTTCCGCAACAGTCAGAATCAATTGCCAAGGCTAGAACATGCTGTCCTCCCCACCAGCAGAATGATCATATTTTACTCAAAGGCATACATGACAAATGTGCAAAATCTGCCTCTATTTTGCACCAATTAAAGCAAACACAAAATGTGTTAGCACAATTATGTGCTCAAATAATGAGATTAAGACAGTTGATTACCTGATTTATGCATTCATACTTTGATCTGTCTAACTTGGCAGCTTAGTCATGAGCTCTATATTTAATGGGTTTGCACTTCAATTATTTCCACCAAACTAAAAGCACAAAAGTTGATGATTTACTGAGGGTTCTTTGAATATGCAGCCCATTGTAAATTGACAATAGTGTACAAAGCAAAAAGAAGGGAAAAGAAAGACACATATCTCTCACAAGTCTTTATTTCACTGTTTCCGACATCAAAAGAATTAATGTTATCTCTATTGCTTGGTGGAGTCAGATACATTTCCCATCAGAGTACATTACATGATGCACCAGGAGCACTTGGACAAGAAATATAGTTTTCACTGGAATTTCTTAAATCCAAAGGTGCTTTTTAGTGAATCTTTTCACATTTACTTCCTGTAGCAGCAACTGTAAGCTGTTTCTTTTTTGTTTTTCTACAATTTATAATACCAACTGAACATATTATATACCATTAATTCCAGGCATTGCTTCCATGGGTCAGCAAAATACATGGAAGAGATACAAGATGGTAATGCTTTCATATGTGCTTTGCACTTATATTCCTTGCAGGTGTCCCTTTGCAGACCTCTGGGCTAAAACTCAGAGGCTGAGGAGGCAGATGACATGGCAGTACCAGGTATGAGCCTAAGGATGGAAGAAACAGTGGAATATGTCTAACAGCTCTTGAATTTAAACTCATTCCCATTCCCAAACATGAACTTTCCTGTTGCCATTGTTCAAACTGGAAAAGTGAACATTTGGATATCCCTTTTTCAAAGTGTGCCTCCGAGTACACACTTTCGCCTACATTATCTAATGCACAAAAATGTGAATTTTAAAAATGCACTCACAGTTGCAAATGCAATTGCAACCTTGGGAATATGTGCCCTAATACTACACTAGCATGTGTGTTTGGGCTGTGGACAGGGCAAATGTTGATGTTGGATGAAATAGAATGAAATCCTCATGCATTCCTTGGTGAGGCAAATTGGCTTACTTCTCCTTTCCCCTCCACTGTAACAGAAGTGTGGAAGCAAGATCTAATATGGGGTTGTGGCTACAGCAATGCAAGAAGTTGCAGACTGGGAGTGGGCAGTCACCTTGCAAGAGAGTCTCAATCCAGGACTGACTGGGAGTAGCTGACTAGCCCTGCTCCTCCCCTTGTGGCTAAAGGCTAGCATAGGATTTGCTGCATCACCACTACTTGTCTCCATGCTGTAGAGCTTGGGCAGCAAGATGAGATTGTTGTTCAAGAGGTCTGTTCTTTGCAGGGTGACATCCTATGAATGTTTGGGCAAAGAATAAAGGCTGGCACGTGCTGAGCATTGTAGGATTTTTTCTGTCTAAATATGCAGAGGATTGAACCTTCAGTTGCTACTTTAGGGGAGCTCTATGATATTTTATTCTTCCTCCTTGACATCTCCATGTACCTCACCATGCCATTCAATTTCCAGTTTTCTATCCAGCGTTTCAAAATGTACTGGGCTATCCAGGGATTTTAGAGATTACCCATCCCAGATTATTTATTTCTCTTTTTACAGGTCAGTTTAGGGTATATGTTAGCTAGTTAAGATTTATATTAATGCTGCTTTCTGATCTTTGTATTTTATTGCTTTGTTTTTATGCACTGTTGCAGACCACCCTTTCTCAAGAGGCTGTGGGGTGATATAGACATGAAAAAACAAATCATTTACTGCTCCCGTTGGTGAGCCGTGGCTTCCAAATGGACACACTCAGTTCTCATTGGGCAGTACTGCAGTCCCACCCTTCAAGGTATGGCTTTTTTCTGGCAACTTTTTGTCAATCTCCGGTTCTCCAGAATCTGCTGATAGAAGCCTCCTGAGCATGGATAGGGACATCATGACTATATAAACAATGACACTCATTCCGGGGTATGAGAAAAAGAGGAGCAGTAATGGTGATACTGCTGCTATACTATTGATATTTTTGTTTTTAGAGCCATGCGGTTGATGTTCAAATGTTTATATTAAGCATTGATTTTTCTGATCAACTTTCCAATTCCATGTTTGTATTCTACTGTATTTGAATGGGTTGTTGAACTCATTGTTTTCACATTATTGAGGCACTGTGTATTTTGATGCAATGTTGATATGGATGTACTGACTGAAATATTATCCATATGTGGCTTGCCATTGATTAGCTTTTAGATCCCTTGGTTATTGGAAAAGTGGTCTTCAATTCAGCAGAACCAGAAATCCCTCATCTGGTATTTCTGGTTCTGCTGAGGACTGCAGAAGAGACTTCTCCACGTAACCGCACAGCAACTAGAACTGGTTTCTGCATCTGGGACATCTGTTTGCTTTCCCTTTGTAGAAGCTCCAATACACATTTTAAAAAAAAACGCATTAGGGAAAAATAATAATATCTGCCTACAAATTAGATGACAAGCTTTTCAAATTTGCAGAAATTTATTAGTAGCAGTGTAATTGCACATCATGTGAAACAAAGCAAGTGAAACAATATACATTATTGGACAATTAGGGCCAGCCTACATGTGTCATTATTCCTGCAATTAACAATTGTGTGACTTTCCAAAAAGAGAGGAAATAGCAGCTGTGATACCCCCCTCAACTCACACACATTGTCCTCTTTGTGGCTGCTATTTGCATCTCTGATTG